>NC_135214.1:32759632-32762132 GCF_052324685.1 Brachyhypopomus gauderio | reverse complement strand
AGTTTTTCACCCTGCAGGCCATGTTGTGATTAGTGTTCTGTGTAGATATCAGTGCTATATTCAGAGTGCATCCAGAGTGCATCGCGCTAGACGAGAAATTCCATCAGACCTCGTATTTACACTGTTCGTGCAAGTCCCGTGGATGTCCCCCGAGAGAGCCAGCGAGTTATTTTAAAAATTATTCCCCCTTTTTTCTCTCTCTTTGACATTTGGACATGCGAAACACCTCCCCGTTCCCTCGATTCTCCGCGCCTCCTCCAGTTGCAGGCGGCCGACCGCCGCTCTGTGGTGGGATAGTCTAACCGCGGGAGCGCTGTCCTCGTGCTGCCGACGTTTACAGCCCCCCAGAGACCTGCTGCCCCTTAGACCCCCCCCCCCACCAATCACCCCCCTCCCTCCCTCCCCCGACCCTTGATGAAGTGCTGAAGTCAGAGCTGGAGGTCTGGAAACTGCATTGACCCACCACGAAAGGCCGGGTCAGAGGCACGGGGATGAAAGCGGCTAATGAAAATGGGACAGAAATGTCAAAGGAATATTAAACGTCACAGCAAGACACCGAACCCCCCCCCCCCTTTCAAAAAAAGGGAAAGAACGATAAGGAAAAGAAAAGGAGGAAGCAGTGAATGAGAGATGAACGAGAAGAGAGAGAGAAAGAGAGAGAGAGAGAGAGAAGTGTCATTTGGAGTCAAATCAGCCCGGGTCATCTGCGTGGTGAGGGGCCGCTCCCGTGAGACGAGGCACCTGCGCGCAGCTCTTTTTAAAATTGCGTTTTCATTTTGCCGTTGGGTTGCTGCCAAGTAACTGAATTGAAATCGGCAAGCGATCGGCAAGTTTCACCGTGGCGCTCTCCGAACAGCAGATTCAGCACTGTCACCCGTCCTCTGGAAGAAGCTGCTTTCTCAATTAGCTCCTGACTCCCTGTCTGTAAAACGGGCGCGTAGCTGCTAGCATTAAAAAAAACCCCATTCAGGCTTTTGTTAAAAAGGACGGAATTAAAACGCGCTGCTCGCTAACCGCCTGAATAGATGTTTAAGCGTGCGCATGAGACAGTAACATTTGAATTGATAATGTATTTTCCCCCTCTTGCCTTCTGATTAAAATGCATATGCGCTGTTTGGTCAGCACATTTGAAAGCGACTACACTGTAACACAGTATAAATGTGTGTGTGTGTGTGTGTGTGTGTGTGTGTGTGTGTGTGTGTGTGTGTGTGTGTGTGTGTGTGTGTGTGTGTGTGTGTGTGTGTGTGTGTGTGTGCGCGCGTGGGTCTCCTCCACACACATCTTTTGTTTTCAGTTTTTCTGTCTTCATTCATCACACAGGAGGCAGTATATCCTAGGCCAATTATGGGAGACAGGCTTGAAAATATCTTAATCAATCGTATCGATTTGCCGAGTTTTCTTCCCCCTTTCAGCTGTGAGGAAATATAGGCCAACAGCGTCCCGCCAAGCGCTTCAGACAGAAATCATACAGAGAATCTGCCAATATCTTCGCTTTGCTGCCGGAGCTGTGTGTGTGGTGAGCAAATAATAAACAGTGCGGCACAAGTAAACCGTTTTCAGGTGTCGTGCGGTACGACTGCGCTTGAAAGCCAGAGCGGTGTAGCTGGATATCAGGGGTGGGAAATCGGATATGGGAAACCGGTGGATGTGAAGTAAATCAATTATTATTCGGTTGCCAAGGATACGGTGAAAAACGCAAATCTGTCACTCTCCCGAGAGTGTGTCTGTTGTATTCTTTCTTGTCGCTGTTCCTTTTTGCTCTGTCTGTCTGTCTCTTTTCTCCCTTACTCTGACTCACTATCCTGCACGCCTTCCTCACAGACTGTGTGGAAGAACTTTCCTGGTGATGGTATTAGTGTTTTTAAAGGTTGCAGACACAGTGGAAAAGGTCTAGGCCGGAAAAGCCTGGGAGTATCTTGGGTTTTCCTGCCTCTTGCTGGTGTGCCTGCATGGGCTTGACCCTCCACAGCATCTCCAGGGCCTCCTCTTTCAAATGAAACAAGAAACAGAGTGTGTTTAGACACAGACTGAAGTATTGAAAGCTTATGAGGGTGTCTGAGGGTGTTACCTCATGTGCTTTCAACATGCTGTGAATTTATACAAATGACATTCCCTCTATTTACACTGGAAGAAGCTGAGGACAACAATACATCGAGGTCTTTCTCGAGTTATTTCATTACTCATGCCCATTATAGTATAAAACCCATGCCACAACACCCCAGACCATCCCACAACGATGTCACATATCATAAGGTATGCAATATTGGAATCCATATTGTGTGTATATATATATATATATATGTAGGCTGTAATATAGCCTTCAGGACACAGGCATTAAAAAATATTGCAGTCACACATATTGGATTTGCTGTCCTTGGCTGGTTGTGGATTTGATGGGCATCTGTGCATTTGTGCTGAGGTCACTCTGAGTGTTTAGATAACCTCCTGATGGCCTCAGGGTGGCCTGACCATGGTTGCCGTCATGGGGGTTGCACACAGT
>NC_135214.1:32737132-32754632 GCF_052324685.1 Brachyhypopomus gauderio | reverse complement strand
GTGGTTATCTGGGTAACCTCACAGTGGTGTTGTTGCACTGCTGTCACATGCTAGCAGTATTGTTCTAGTTAGGTGTGCACATCTAAAGACCCAACAGAAATCCACTAAAGCAACAGATATGCAATCAAGCCCCAATTAATCAAAGCATCAGGCAGAAAACTTAAGGTGTGACCCAATTGCATACTATGTACTAATACTAGTTTTTGAGTATATGGAATGTAGCAAAAAAAAGTGTCAAGCTTGAGTATACTCAAAAATTTAAGATGCCTCATACGCCATACAGTCTATGAGATGCACACTTAGAATTGGTCAATTTTTGAGTATGGTTTGAATGGATGCTATTATTCCATAATGCAAGCAAAATGGATGAGGAAATACTCACGTCTGGAAAATTTTGGGAAAATGGCAGAAAACATAAGCAGTTCAATGGCGATGGTTACAGTCCAACAAATGTATAAACAATTTGGATTATCCCTTTTGGGTTTTTTTAAGTACAATAATTCAGTATAACCAGTATATATATATATAAGTTGCTATATTATTAAGAAATCTGAAACACGTTAAAATAAGAATTAAGTTAGCAGTCTTGCTAGTGGTGTTTGGCCTTTCTAGGTAAGCTATGGGAACCTATATAGATTTATTACCCAGCCAACTGACGGCAGCTATATTTATCTATATTTGTAAACAAGGTAGAATATGAAGATTTATTAATTTAATTACACCATTCGTGTTCAGTGTGAATGCAACAATCAAAGTGGGAAAGTTGTTCTGCCACTGCCTGTATTATATATTATTATATTCAGTAAGAATTATGAGGTATATTTTCACATACTGCCTAAAGCTAAAGAAATTAATGTGGCGTTAGCCAACTATAATACGAATATACATTGTACACTCCATCGAGACATTTGTATGTACCGGTGTCGAAATCAGGTAGGCTATGTACAGTACATACATAGGCTATTTACAGTACATACAGAACAGCCCACCTGCCAACTGATTGTGTTAGTCATCCCATTCCAACTGAAGTGGCCGTATATCATCGGGAAATTAATATCAGTGCATGCCCCTTATTCTAAAAGCTATCGTTTACTGTCGTAAACTTGTGAAGGCTGTGACAGAAAAAAACACTTTACAAAAAAAAAAAGAACTTAAATTTTACATGTAAACTCAATAAATAAAGCAGTATGAGAAAATGTTTCACTCATTTCCATTTTTTTATTTAAAGTATAAATCCCTATCGACTTCAAGGATATAGCATAGCAGTGTCATAGCAATGCTTCACCATTCCGTTAGTTTGAAATGGAGTAGTACGCTAATATTTTGTGTACTAACCCGGTAACCCAACCTATTAAGATCAGTATGTAGTATATACCTTATAGTGTTAGTGTGCTGCATGCAATTGGGACACACCTTCAGTGTTCTACTTGGCTTGTGGTTGATGTTATCTTAATCCTAATTAAAGAATGCAGTTTAAAGTGTGTACATTATAATTTTGTATTAGAGTACTGGGTAAGATGGGAGTATTTGTGTTACAGGAAACACAAACGTGACATGAGATAGACAGATTTAATGCTTTGAAAATTTAACGTCTCTTTAAAAAAAAACTCGAAAGGCGGTACAGCGGCTGGAGGAAATTGAGCTCTCCTGTTTACCTCAGTGTGACAGCCCTGT
Source organism: Brachyhypopomus gauderio (assembly GCF_052324685.1). NCBI lineage: Eukaryota > Metazoa > Chordata > Actinopteri > Gymnotiformes > Hypopomidae > Brachyhypopomus > Brachyhypopomus gauderio. Next base: position 32,752,958 of record NC_135214.1, on the reverse strand, counting down.
CCACCTGAGGCTCCCTCTGCTGACTGTTTAAGTGTGAGTGCGCGTTCAGGACTCTGGGCCGTTAGCGCCTGCAGTTAGCGCATGCTAACAACGCTAACGGTGCTAACAGCGCGAGCCTGAACTTCTTTTCCCCTTGCGTATCATAACGATCGTCTCAGCGACACGTGCCCTGGCTAATGCGCATGCGCCTGATTTCTATTCTTACCGCGATCGCGCGCACACACATACACGCGCGCACTGACGAACAGGAGCTGTCTTAGTCAGTCTGAGAGCTGACTAAACTAAATGAAGGTCATTCCTGTGTCATTGTGTTGTTAGATATCTGGTGTTCAAAGTGACTCAGTTCTTAGTTCTCAGTTCTTACAGTGTTTAAATGTATCATATTTCTATACAAGGCCACGTACCACCTGAGATCACCGCATAACAGACAAGTGGTAACAAACACTATTGGGCCTCATGTGTGAAGTGGTTAATTGTTTGCATCGAATATTGTTACGACAAAGATGCTGGATACATGGAAATTGTAGCAGAAGCAAACCATTTTCTCGCTGGAAAATTAAACCTGTAGTGTTAGGATTGAGAGTGACTCTAAGATAATCTCCATAGGAGTGGGAAGGAGTAGGCGTTTATCAGTGGGGAAAGCTAAGGCTGCCTTTGTTTCTCTTCTGTGTCATCCTGAAACTCTCAGCTCTCTGTGCACGCTGGCGTCATCTGTTACCGCGTCAGAGCTGCGCTTAGCGCGAGTGCTGATGCGGTTGCCGTGTGCTGTGGCGTCTCCCTGATCCCTCCCGCAGAAACGGCTGCATCCTGAGCTTGTGAGATGAATGCAGGCTTCCTCGAAGCTCCCGGCCTTTCATGTTTTCGAGAGGCGTGAGGAGTCGCGTCGGGCTAAAGGAGCTGTGGAATGGATCAACTTGCCCGAGAGCTCCTGGACTTTCCCTCTCCTGCTAACATAAACACAGGAGATCTACTCCAAACACACTGACAACAGCATGGCAGCTTGTGCCTCATGCGCACACGTGTGTGTGTGTGTGTGTGTGTGTGTGTGTGTGTGTGTGTGTGTGTGTGTGTGTGTGTGTGTGTGAGTGTTTCTGCTTGTGCATTCCTGCATGTAATACCGCAAGGATGTGCAAAACCAACATGCAATTTCCTGCATAATTAATTCCCTTATTGAGTTTGATGTTTCCCTTGCCATAGTCTCAGCTCAGGACTGAGGGGTCAACCGGATTAAAGTAGAATTCTGGGAGTTTCTTAGGGGTCGTTGGCAAAGTTTCAAACTCCACCCCTCACCAGCAACCCCCCCCCCCCCCCCACTCTGAATGCAAACAGGTTCTTCAAGGGCTCTGAAATGCCTCATTGTCAGTCTCTCTCTCTCTCTCTCTTTTTCTCCCCTCTCCTCCCTCTTTCCTGTTTCCTGTCTTCCTCACTGTCTGCGAGGTGTGCGTATGTTGACGGTCCCTTGGCCCGGGCCCCAGCCTGAGCACCTGGGCAGCAGGCTGTGGTGTTCAGTGAAGCCTGACTGCTTCGCGCCCTGTCACAGGCTCTTGAGAGCGCCGGCGTGCCTCTCTACACCCGCCGGGCTCAGCGTGACAGGCGCGCCGAGGCCCTTGTCCAAACCACGAAAAAGCGTTGCCATGGCTGCCAGACGTGATCCACGCATGCCGCTCGAGGAGCCGGCCACGCTCCAGTTCTCCCGCCTGCACCCTTCATCCCTGACTCCACTCGCTGGTCCACTCGCCCAAGGGGACTACACTAAACTGCTGGCTTATGGGAAAGAATCTTGCAGGCTTACAAATGATACATGTCCTACTAGGCTTTTGGTGTCATTTATGTTCTGTGTTTATTTGTTTTTTGTCCTGCTGAATTGTCACTAAGCAACTTAGCATCAACAACTTGTCATTAATCGCATGGCGATTGAACCTCTGAAGAAGCCGCAGTTTTACCAGACTGATGGAAATGATTTTTCAGTCTGTGATTTAGTGCAGGCAGATATCTGACACTGAAGCGTAAATGCTGAAGGATAGGTGGGTCCTGGTTAGGATGAAGCATTCCAGATAGGCCCAACTTATAATTACTCCACTGTGATGCAGTAGCACACTCGAACATCTGTGAGTAATTGCTGGTGTATTGGAGCTGTGTGGAAGGGTGTGTAGACTGTGGACATTAGGACCAGAGTTGTGGCCTGCTAGACACTCCCCAGTGGTCACTGGTGGTTGAGCACACTGTTTCCTCAAAGAGACACACACACACACACACACACACACACACACACACACACACACACACACACACACACACTGATTTAGCCTTTCTGCTAAACCAATGTGTGCATATAGCATGCCACCCAAGGCAGCTGGGCCTATACCAGACAAGTGTGATTTTGCTGCCAAATATTTAGATAACCTCTTAGCCAGCAGGAAACAAATAACCTCTGGGTCACAGGGTTTAGAGACGTGTTGGAAAATCCTTCCCAGTGATGAGAAGTATGTGAAGGACTCTCAGTCATTTTGGAGCAACGAAAACCAACCTCAGACCACCGCACAGATTGTTAAAATCCCCTATGCCTCTTAAAACGCCACTAATATGCTAAAACGTCTTTTTTGCCGATGGGTCCATGTTGTTGTACGTTCCTCGTATTCACTCATGTAATACACCCCTTTCCCCATGACTTTGAAAAGCATTAGGCACTCCTCACACCAGAAGGTTAAAACTGTGGCATTGTGGTGGTGTAGAGGTGGTGTGGTGCGGTCCAGATTGAGGGCGGGGCAGACGCTGAAGCAGTGAGGGCCAAAATCATCATCTTCCTCTGCCTGGCGCCTCTCAGGGCTAAATGGGATAAGAGCATTAATTGAATTACAGATGCCTTTGTTCAGTTCCTGGGGTGTCCCCGCCCACCTCTCTAATTCCACCCCCCACCCCCCAAGAAGATGGATTTGGAGCTTGAAGATCTTGACCTCATTTTTGAGACGGGAGAGGCCCCCCCTCTGAACCCCCCATTTCCCTGATGTTAATGTAAAATCAATTGCCCATGATGGGCAGAGGAGTCCTCTTATCAGTCTGAGAGGCGTGGAGAGGCTTGTGAGTGCGCCCCCCCCCCCCCACACACACACACACACACACACACACACACACACACACACACACACTCACACACACACACACACACACACACACACACACACACACACACATACACACACACACACACACACACACACACACACACACACACTCACACACACACACACACACACACACACACACACACACACACACATACACACACACATACACACACAGCTCTACTGTTGTCGTTATTCTGCTCTCAACACGCTGGAAACCGGAACAAAAAATCCCTCCTTCAGACGCAGATAACCCTCCGTGCGCCGCGGGGTGCGGAGAGTTGCCGAGGGCAACGCGATTCGACAGATCTGCGGTAGAGCAGCGGAGACGACCCGCTCGTCCGTCTCCGTGCGGCGTGTGTGTGCGTCTGAGTCTGCCTCCAACACCTGCCTCATCTCACTCATCTCCAGCCTTTAAAAAAGACCCTCCCCACCCCACATCCCCACGCCGCTTCTCCCAGCGTCTGCTGCCTAATGCTAACAAATGTTAAGAAAATGCTGTGTTTAATTGGAACACAGTCTACTAGGTGCCATTATATGTAATAGCAATATTTGCTAGTGATCTTAACTTGACCGAAATGTGACCTGTTGCAGAGGAGTAAATAGAATTGATTTGGACTCCGACTGACTCAGTGCTGGTTAGCTGTGTTTTGAGAATACTTCCCTGATTATAATTGCATATAAGGGTGAAAATGTAGGATTACATCGTGTTGGTTTAAAAGGGGGATTTTTTGTTACATACCCACAGTAAAATAACAAGCCTTGAGCTGTGAATCATTCTGCTGATCCTATAAAAACATAAGCCTTCCAATGGATTAAATTAAAACTGATTTTATAATGTGATCACATATTTTCTGCCTTTTGCCATCATTTTGTACATATTTGACTGTCTGATCTGTTTATTTTGTCTGTTCCTGTTATCTATGGTGTGGATGTGTCCTCTCAGAAGGCTACACGTGAGCTATATGCGGGTTACATGTGAGCTACACGTGTGCATGTCAAGGGAAAATGGACCAGAAATAACTGCATTGCTTCAACATGCCTAGATGTCAGATACAGATTCATGGGTCCAGCAGTTTTAGGTGCTGCTGGTACATGTGTAATTCTTGCATGTCACATGTTCACACAGCCTGATTACGTTGCCTGAGCATTCGGGTTCTGTAAACCTTGTTTTCTCTAAATAGTGCTGCACAATCCAATTTCCCCCCTGCGATACATCCCTCCATCCTGCTCCCCTCCATCACTCTCCCTCCATCACCATGTCTCTATTGTGTGGATTGCGCTCCTCCATCCCCCTCTGACTCTCTCGCTTTGTCTGCTCCTCCGTTTGCCTGATGAATGGAGCTGTCCTGGAGATGGTCCACGCAGCCGTCCGGCCGGGACGCAGGCTGCAAGGACAGGGTCATGGCGTTCTCCCTTAATCCCCACAGCAGGACGCCCCTCCCCAACACACGCCTTCATCTCCTGTCTTTAATTCATTCATGCAGGCATTACACATTTCATAAATCACTTTAATCTTCTCTCAGTTTGAGAAAGTCTCTATGGTATGAAAAGACATTGCTGGGGGGGGGTCACGTTATGTGTCCTGTGTATGTCCTGACACCCCACACAGCCCCACCACCCCCCCACCCTGTGTTCCAGTCCTTATCATTTAATCAAAAGAAATCCTCTCGTGCGAGTGTGTATCAGGACACATGCCATCAGCACACATTCAGGAAGGATCCTGCACTTTAGAACCTGGACATTAAGACCCCGCGCTGCATTTAGGTGAAATACAGAACTGCAGGCTTTCATGGCCTTGCTATTGTAGAAACAAACTCATAATTTGATCATGAGAAGCAATAAAAAAAGGAAGGACATCTTTCAGTGAAAGAGAGCGAGCGAGGGATGGAGTTGGAGGGTGAATGAAGAAGAAAATGAACCCAGCTCCACTTAAGGAACTCCTTTCATTCAACCCTTGAATCAGAGCTCAGAGGAGGGCTTCAAAATCACTAAGAAACAAGCGTCCCAGTGAGCAAAAGAATGCTCTCCTCCCACTACCCGACATCTCTCCTCTTTCTCCTCTCTCCTCTCCCGATCGATGAGGGAAGAAATTGGGCAACGATCAACCCTGCTGGGTCGCAGGACACCCACAGCGCCCCCACCAGGTCTGTGTGGTGCAGTGATTAATAGACAGATTACCAGGCCAGTGGTATCTTTCGAGCGTCAGGAAAGCCAGCAATTGGGAAGGTGATATTTAACTAAATTTCAATTGCCCTCATCCATTGCATTTGCTGTTCAATCAATCAATCAATCAAAGTTTAATGGTATAGCGCTTTTCACAACACATGTTGTCACAAAGCTCTTTACAGGATTTAAAAGGTTAACAATACTATGGGTCCAGAACCCTAATGAGCAAGCCAAAGGCGACAGTGGCGAGGAAAAACTCCTGTTGTGTGGCGGTCCAGAGGGCAGTACCCAGCTTCTCAGAGAGAACCATCAAAACGTTCTGGAACCATCTGAGGGACGGACCAGAGTTTCTGAAGCAAGGTCTCGCACTGCTCTGCGTCCAGTGTGTCAGCATAATGCAGCTTCGAAAGCTAAAGAACTCGTGTGATGAAAACAAGAGTTTTGTTTTTTTTTTCCAGTCTGAAGACATGTTGACAGCATGGAAATATTTTCCGTTTTTACAGGTTGCACTGGTACCGTGTTTTACCATTTCCCAAATATAAATGGTGTCCCGCCAGCGCGTGGGCCGTTCGGCTTCCATATCCACGTACCCCGCAAGCAAGCCAGACGCGGGACTGGCTGACCCCAGTTTCTATAAACAGCACCCAAGCTGGAGGAGGTCTGGTGGTTTTATTGTGGTTGGAGTTGCCTCTGGCTTCTGTCGCGATAGCAGTCTATTTTATTTCTCTTGCCCACGCTGCAGTGGGAACTCTTCGCTGCTTTGACTCGTCCTAAGCACAGGATGCTCGTGCCAGGCGCGGGTTGACGTGTCCGCCACTGAAATGAGTTCCAGCCCTGCAGTCGTGCCGCTAAACCCCCCACCCCCCCGAATGGAGGTTTGACGAGCGAGAGGCATGTGCGTGAAGGCGGGCGACCCCAGAGAGGGCATCTGCGTCAGGAAGAGTCTCTCAAATGAGCCATGAAGGACATGCAGGAAGCATGTGGCTGATCTGCTCCGCCCCGCGCTGCTACGCTAGTCTCCGGGACGCCCTCTGTCGCTAACCCAGCGTTTCGCGAGGCTTGTGTAACCGTGACCTCCACGGGAGGCGGAACCGTAGGCAGTATATTAATGGCCGTGCTACAGGTGCAGCTGCGGGATTTGGTTAGCGATCCGTTCGGTCCCACCCAGCGGCAGAGACGAATGCAGATGGCGGCTGGTGGAGATGAAACGATGCGATACGCCGTCGCGTCGTGAGCTGCGCGGCCGGCGGCTGGCAAACGCCAGGCTACAGCTGGTGGTGCGTGCATTGACAAACGGCGGGCAGAGTCCGTCACGTTCCGGAACCTTCTGTCCCTGCTGGTGGTTGACTCACGCGCTCCGACTTGGCCGGCGACTTGCGACACCCAATATGGCAGCCTTCGACTAATTGATGCCACCTTGTCAACACTAATTACTGCGACTGTGGCTACGAGGAGGCAGCTAATTAACAGGCTAACGGTGTTTGTCACTTTTGGTCCGACCTGGATATTTAAGGAGGTCCAAGCTTGATGGGTGTGACGTTTGCCACAGCCGCCAACCAACGCCTCAAACCCCTCCCCCACCATCCGCTGTACTTCCAGTTCCCCCGCCCCTTCCGTTTGGCCCCACCCCCTGTCTGGATCTGGGCTCTGAGGCAGACTCCTCAGGCTCTCATTGCCGGGTCTTGTCACTTTTCCGTCAGCGCTGATGAGGACGCGGGTGTGCGGAACGCCTGCCTGTCCCTCCCGCTAGCGGAAGGGTAAATAGGTGAGCACTGCCATTCCTGCTGCACTTGGTTTGTTCACCCCCCCCTCCCCCCACACGTGCGCCCCACTCCACCCCCCCACTCCTCCCACCCATGCCACCAGCTCTCTTTCTCTCTCTCTCTCTCGCATTCTCACTCTGCCTTTTATTTATTTAGTTATTTTTTATATTTTGCTCTATCACTTCAAAGATGTTTTGAATTTGACATTTTTGGAGCATGTTTTTACTGAACGTGTGCAGTACTCTAATTATTAGTGTGAGGAAACAGAGAAGATGCTAATGATGAAGCAGTGGGGAGCTCGTGTGTGTGTGTGTGTGTGTGTGTGTGTGTGTGTGTGTGTGTGTGTGTGTGTGTGTGTGTGTGTGTGTGTGTGAGTGAGTGTGTGAGTGAGTGTGCGTTTGCTTATATACGTGTGTGTTTGATTTTGCATGTATGCGTGCATGCCTCTGTGTGTGTGTCTGTGTTTGTGTTTGTAGGGATATAGTGCCATTAAAATGTAATTGATTTTTTATTTTTCATCTGATCATAAGCAGCAAACTGGATCCAGGCTGCCTGAGTGCGTGTGCTTGCGTGCGTGTGCTTGCGTGCGTGTGCTTGCATGCGTGCGTGTGTGTGTGTGTGCGCGTGTGTGTGTGTGCGTGTGTGTGTGTGTGTGTGTGTGTGTGTGTTGCCTTCACAAGCTCCTTCAGATCTTCATTTCTGGGTCAGCCAAAGCAATTGGCACATGAGTGAGAATATTGCAGAACCCCACATCAGACAGTCGAGTGTGGAGAAAACGACGCAGCGACAAGAAACGTCGCCTCCACACCTCCCCCCCACACCCACCTCCCCACTAACACCTAGTTTAAAACCCAGCACTTGTGCCTCAGGATTCAGGCAAGGTCAGAACCATACAGTTCTTCAAATCCTCTTTCTTTCCTCTTCAGATACGAGTGGATGGCATTCCTCCACCTTCCCAGAATGCCTTGCTGTATGAGAAAGTCATGGTCGTGGAGGGGAACCCGATTCTGCGCGACATGGTCTTCAGTCCCGATTACCAGTACATCTACCTGCTGAGTGACAAACAGGTAACAGCTGTTCTGTGTTGATGGTATACACACTGTATTTGCTTAACGTGGGGGTGATACTGTACAGTAGTGCGTGAGTGTGTGTCATTTATGATCACATATCCTGTAGTGTTCCGCCTCTGAGATCTATGCAGACAAGGACGTTACGAAAGCGTAACTCTGGTGTCCTGGACTGTCTCCTTCATTCTGAGCTGTGCACACACAATGTGCACACAAGAACACTTGTTCTGCACCGATGAAGACCTCTCATGCAAGAATAAAGAGACGTCTGTCAGGTGGAATTGACTCCAAGCTGAGACCTCACCATCCTGCCCCTCCCCCATTGGCCCCACCCTTGGCCCCTCCCCCTACCCCTCCTCTCCATTCTGTGCTTTGTTGGAGAGCCACAACCGGAATCTCGGATATGTTTTAACATCTGCACTGCAGGAAGACAGAATATGAACTACTAGCTGCCGTGTGAATGGGAGTCGCAGCTGGTGGGCTTTATAAGGTCTGTAGGGGGGGGAAACGTCTCCACCCAGAGGCTGGTGCAGTGGAGGCCCCTCTCTCCACCCTCTCTCCACCCTCTCTCCACCCTCATGTACAGCTGGAGGAGGAGGAGGCCTACACAGAAGATCCTCTACAGTGGAGAAAGACACTCGGCACACTACAGCTGCAGAAAGAATGACACCCTATTTCTCTCTCTCTTCCTTTTCTATTTCCTCTCTCGCTCACTCTCTCTCTCTCTCTCTCTCTCTATCTCTCTCTATCTCTCTCTCACTCTTTTGCTCTGTGTTTCTTGTCGAAACCTTCCTCTCGATGCTCGTTTGAGGCCCTGGAGGAATGCAGAGACGTGCTGAAATTGCTCTCTTTGTGCATGTTTCTGAAAGCGCGGGCTGAGAGACACACAGACGTGGCCTCTGCATTCAGACGCTGGGGAATCGAGTGGCAGCTTCTCGAGAAAGCACCCCTCTGTCTCCGCCTCTGTCTCCGCCTCTGCCTCTGTCTCCGCCTCTGTCTCCGCCTCTGCAAAGGCCTAACCTGTAAAGGCTGGTCCCAGCAAGCCAATGATACTCTAGGGCCTCTACCACTCATGCTGTCCCCGGGCAGTAGAACAGGGCATGTAGGCACTCCAGTGGGGCATGTAGGCACTCCAGTGGGGCATGTAGGCACTCACAGTGGGGCATGTAGTCACCCCCCTGGGGCATGTAGGCACTCCCAGTGGGGCATGTAGGCACTCCAGTGGGGCATGTAGGCACTCCAGTGGGGCATGTAGTCACCCCCCTGGGGCATGTAGGCACTCCCAGTGGGGTATGTAGATGGTCACAGTGGGGCATATAGGCAGTTGCAGGAGAGAATTTTGGCTCGAGTATGTAGGGTGGGGGTGGTCACTGGGAAGGCAGTGTAACCTGACCACTCTCAATGCTCTGCTCACTGGGCGTGGACCAGCGATGTTCACGCCGCCCGAGCCTTTCAGGCCACCCTGCTCATGCCAGGCCTGTTAGCACCGATCAGGAGGAGACGTCTGTCTCCCCACCACTGTCTCCAAAACTGGAGTCAGTCGTGCAGAAAAGTTCCCCAGTCAGCTCCGGATATTGGCACTGGGGTGAGGAACTGCTGAGGACACCGTGCGTGTTAAAGCTGGCATCAACCGGGATCGATGGGAGCTGATTAAAAGCTTCTTTATGGGCAGATCATGGCGGCCGCCCTTAAACGCCGTCTAAGCGTGCTAATACAGGCCCGATTCAGCCTTGTTTCGAAAAACGTTGCTCGCTTGTGGAGGTCACTGAGTCAGACCCGCCCTCTCTGCTAGCACACGCCGACTGAAAGTGGCGCCGAATCCAGACCGTCTCCTCCTAGCACCTGTACTTCCTGTTTGTTGGCCTGATAGTGAACGAGGTGTTTGTCACCCGTGTGCTGGCGTGCGATCGCTCTTCCCTCAGCCCCGCGCCGACCAGCGGGTGTCTCACGGCATCGTCCGCGTCCTCACGTCCTGACCGCTGTGGGCTTCTGCTCACGTTTCCCCGTGGACTGCCGTGGAGGTCTCCCGTGGAAACGCAGGGCAGAAGGATGACGGCTCGTTGTGAAATATGAAATAGGAAGTATATGAAATATGAAGCACGAGGCAGGGAGTCAATAATTGATGCCCCACGTTGACCACCCCTGCAGGCACATTTGAATATTTCATTAGCGGCAGGTGAACAGGTAGGTCAAAGGGCGCATTTGCTCACAAAACGGCCGGCCGAGGCACCGGGTCTGCGGACGTGTTTCAATTATGGCCAATAAATGCCAAGGGTGGGAGCCGCTGTTTACAATTTCACTGCCATCGCAGAGTACAGAGCGCATCCAGAACTGGAGGTTCAGAACTCCTCAGAGTGTGCAGGGTGCTGGTTTCTCCCAATGGACACAAGGGGGGGGGGGGGCATCAGACACGCTTGCCCTGGAACCAGCAGATTATAAGCCAGATTATAAATCGGTGTCTTCAAGTGATGCTGCATAGCAGAATAAATTAACATGGAGCACAAACATGCTACACCTCACCCACCCTCAGTCACACACTCACACAAGTGTACACGCAAATGCTCACACTCTCACACTTACGTACGTTAACACACACACACACACACACACACACACAAGTGTACACGCACATGCTCACACTCACGCTTACGTACGTTCACACACACGTGCGCACACATCCTGACACTCCCTCTCTCCCCCTGCCCCCCCCCCCCCCCTCTCTATCTTGGTTTTTCTCCATCTCTGTCTCTTTTTCTTACACACTCCCACACACACTCGCTCACTCACATGGAGCGACGTGCAGCTCCGTGCCAGAGAAGCAGAGCTTCTTTTGGGTGGGGTTGTTTATCCCCTCCTCTTCTGGGTGGGGTTGTGTATCCCCTCCTCTTTTGGGTGGGGTTGTTTATCCCCTCCTCTTTTGGGTGGGGTTGTTTATCCCCTCCTCTTCTGGGTGGGGTTGTGTATCCCCTCCTCTTTTGGGTGGGGTTGTTTATCCCCTCCTCTGGATGTTCTGGCTGCTGTGTCTAATCTTGGCCTTGATCAAAGGAGAGAAGTAGGACTTTCAGAGCTGTGGTGCTAAAGCCCCAGCAGAAAAACACATGATTCTCCCTCAGCATCCTGCAGGGATGTTCCACACTGATACTATACCCACCACACACAGCCTTACTTCAATAACCTTATTCTAGTATTAGCTAGAGGCCTGATTGGCCTGTTGAAAAACTGTCTATGGCAGTGGTTCCCAAAGTGGGGGGCGCGCCCCCTAGGTGGGGCGCGGAGCTATTGCAGGGGGGGCGCGGAGCTTGGAAATAAAACATGTGCACATATGTCAATATTAGGGATGCACCGATTCCGATATTAATATCTGAAAAAATTCTAGATCGGGTATCAGTAACAATGTGACCGATCCATAAAAACAGATGTATTCAGTCTTTAATTCTATGCTTGTAACTCTTTTCGGAGTTAGTTCAACCTTAAATATCCACTCTGTCCCGGATAGAAGTGAACTTGGACAGTTACCAGGCGAGTGAAACACGAAGCACACAGAGGAGAGGTGAATCGCTGACTCGTACTCGCGCTGGTGGTATTCCACTTAGTCCGTTTATTTGTTTATATATACCAAAATAAACCTGGGCTCCAAAATATTCTCATCTACTAAAGGGGGGCACAGCAGAAAAAGTTTGGGAACCACTGGTCTATGGCATATGGTTGAGAAGAAAACAGGCTAATTGGCTGATCTGTGATTGGTCTCTCCCGGAGGCTCCGCCCATACAGATGATATGTCTTCCCTTCCCTACACGTGTTTACGTAACCTAGGTGTTTACGATCTGACATCGCCAGCTTTGTTGGTGTGTGGGAGAACACCTTGAAATGAAGCTAATGACCTTTCAGTAATTATTACTGCAAACACGTTGATAAACGGCGTTTGTCCAGCATAGATCCGACAACTGTTTACCGGGCCTGCTACCAGCACACACCACCACTGATCAAATCATCATTATTCAGACAGATACAAGTTTGTGCCTACGCACACGCGCGTGCACACACACACGCGTGCACACACACACACACACACACACACACACACACACACACACACCCCACTGGTAGCTTATAGCATAGAAACATCATCAGTAATAGCCTTTTTCAAACATGTACTAGGATGGGAGGTGATGGTGATAATGGCACACTCCATCTCTTCCCCGCCATCCTTTCGAGTGTCATGGCTGTCCCTCGCCTCCCCCACTCCTTATATAAGCGTACGTTCAGATGGGCGTTTGGCTCGGCGCCCACGTGCATTTTCAAATTCAAAGTTACAGCAGTTCCTCCCCGTTAAAATGGTGCAAACTGTAGCTGGTTTCAGACTTGACGCTCTGTACCAACTCCTCTCCAACTCTTCTCCAACTCTTCCTCATACCGTGGTGTAGTGGGGTTCCACCTGGACAGACACAGAAACGAATTAAATGTGCCGTATTTGTCAATTGTGATTTTTTTTTTCACCGCAATCAAAATTTGTCCTCCGCATTTACCCATCTGTGCAATTAGAACACACACACACAAATACACACACTAGTGATTACTAGGGAGCTGTGGTGCACACGTGCCCAGAGCGGTGGGCAGCCCTAGGCCGACACCCGGGGAGCAGTTGGGGTTAGGTGCCTTGCTCAAGGGCACCTCAGTCATGGGCCCAGGTCTGGGAATCAAACCCATGACCCTCCGGTCACAAAACCAGTTCCCTACTGTGTTAGAAATTCTGAAACTCCACGCTGCTCTGTCTTGATTAGTGTTTGCTGTGTTCTCCAACACCTCCTTCTGCCACTCACTGGAGGCATGTGAAACCCCCCCCAACACTGTTGTCTGGGTCCTGTGCAAGACTAGACTGTATTGCAAGATTGCAAAGTGCAATCTTCTTATTGTCTCCACTCTAGATAGAAGGTCATTTTCTCAGTGTTGACTTTGCACAGTAACGACCGCTGACCGCATTAGCAGCCTCTGGGCATCGGCTTGAGCCTCTCGGTTAGAGCAGCTGGGCTCTGCACCAAGGGCCCTGCAACTCCACCCAGGAAACCCCACGGCGGGCAGGCTAGTTCCTGCACCCAAACAACAGGGTCCTTCATTCGATTAACAGCGATAGGGGACCGCTCCCACTAAAAGTGCCCAGCAGGCCGGAATGCCCGTCAGGTTTGTGGTCAGCCTGTTCAGCTGAAGGTAGAAGTGTAAAGGGGTACTTAAAAAGAGCTTAGCACGATAAGATCAGCTCCCAGAAGGCACCTGTGCAGAAATAAAGCCAGCTTTGAAAAAAAATGGCCCAGTGTACTCTAGTGTGTACGCTCGGGTGGTAAAATCAAAGGTGGTTGGGGGAGGGGTGACGAGGGCAGTGACGGTGCTGTTTCAGTGAGTGGGGTTGCACATTGGGCTTCTGAGACTGTACACGCCGGAACACACCGGAACACACCGGAACGCACGGAACAGAGCAAGCTGGCTAGATATCAGCCAAAACATTATGTGTATGACACATGCACAAGAACTAAACCTTTTGTCCTTTAGTGGTTTAGAATTATTGAATTCAAGCAGATTGAGTTTTTTTTTTTGTAAATTTAATATGTATGTTTGTTTGTGTGTGTGTATATGATATGTATGTGTTTATTTAATGTCCTGAATTGCCACAAGAACAAGCATGTGTGTGTATTTTCGCCTCTGTGGTGATGTCCTGTAAGACATGGTAAGACATGCTTTGCTGTGCTCCGCAGGTGAGCCGTCTCCCGGTGGAGAGCTGTTCTCAGTACAGGACCTGCAGGAGCTGTCTGGGCTCTGGGGACCCACACTGTGGTTGGTGTGTCCTCTACAACAAGTAAGTCCCTCTGTTTCCACCACAGACACTACGCTGATGCTGGAATTGGCAGTTAAATTACACGTTTGCCGATGTGCTGAATTTCTTGTATACCCATACATGGACATGCGATAGCATCATCCGACCGATGATGCTTTCAGTTCCTGGAAAATATGTTTAGTTACGGCAAGTCTAAGAAGGTGTCAGTGATGTCAGTCTGCATCTTTCTTCCCATACAACACGCAGGCACTCCAGAAATTCAACAGTGCCCTTTGCTCCTTGATTCCAGGTTGCTAGTCCTATAGGTCCTCAGTCATGAGCAATGACTACAGAGGGCTGAGCAGGGTGCGGAAGTGTGTGTGTGTGTGTGCTGTGTGTTGTCTTGGGTACAGCCTGCGTTGTTTAAAGCTGTAGCATGTGCAGGGGTCCGGCCTATGAAAACCACCCATGATTCCTCACGGAGCTCAGTAGCCAATCAGCATGCCACGTTGGCGACAGCTTATTCGTGCTGCCATGCCAACGCATGGGAAATGACAGGTGGCGGCACCCCTGCGCATGTTCTGTTGCCCTTTTACGTACAATGGGCCGGGGCTTCGGAGTAAAGGGGGAGGAGCTGTGTCTGGCTCTTGGGCGCCCCCCCATGGTCCTGGCGTGGCGGCCCAACCTTGGCAGGGGCGCCGTCGGTGGTGGTGGCACCAGCACGTCTGTGGGTGGAGCAGCATGTGCCCTAATTCATGGAGTGAGAACTGGAGAGATGGAGGAGGCTCAAACGCAAACGAGTGTGTGTGTGTGTGTGTGAGTGTGTGTGTGTGTGTGTGTGTGTGTGTGTGTGTGTGTGTGTGTGTGTGTGTGTGTGTGTGTATGAGTGCGTGTGAGTGTGTGTGTGTGTGTGAGTGTGTATGAGTGTGTGTGTGTGTGTGTGTGTGTGATACTATGATCGTGTTCCCAAACCAGCGAGGTCTCAGGGCACAGATGGATGTGGTGGCCCTGAAAGCACTTTCTGAGAGTCGAAAAACACTGATTTCTTAATTCTTTGGTGTATGAAATTTGTCAGGCTTCTGTGTACTTTCTCTGCATTATACGTGACAGGATTTAACCCGCCAACCTTCTCATTACTTGTCGATAATCTTCGCCGCTGAGCTAGCGCTACCTGGGCCGCGCTCAGTGGTCATGCTTTTTTGGGCCGGGCAGGTCCCTGATAAAGTCATCCAGGGGTGGATAAGAAACAGCTTTGTTCTGAGCCACTGGCCCCCTGCTCAGGAGCCACTCTGAGATGGTCCCGCAAAACGTCCCTCTCCTTCTTTAGCCCCCCCACCCCAGCTCATACACCACCAAGATAGCAATCTTTAATTAAGATGCAAATCTGGGATTGATGGAATAATTAGTGCGAGTCTTTGCTGCACCCGTTGGAAAATGACATTTGTTTGCATATTAATGCCATATCCCTAGACTTTACATGACCTTGTGACAGTCACTGCACAGCGCAATTAGTGGGACATCAAGCAGAGAGAGGGAGGGAGGGAGGGAGAGAGAGAGAGAGAGAGAGAGAGAGAGAGAGAGAGAGAGAGAGAGAGAGACTTAATGGCTAGTGCCCTGTTCACGAGCATTGTTTAGTGTTCCACAGCAGTGAGGGTTATGAGAACCCTAGTGTCAAGAATATCCAGACATAGAGGAGAGAGAGAGAGGGAGAAGGAGAGAGATATTCAACACTGTGGCTTGTCCTGCTGGTCTTCCTTTATTCGCACTCACATGACAGACACGTGAATGAAAAAAGAAAACGGATGAACGAGTGAGTAAAATGGAGAAGTGTGACAGCGCAATTCATCTGTGGAACAGGCAGGGGGTGGGGAATGAGAGAGGGAGAGAGGGGGAGAGAAG
>NC_135214.1:32708470-32734132 GCF_052324685.1 Brachyhypopomus gauderio | reverse complement strand
GCACTGAGACACGCCTTTCTGGACACACCCTCTCTGTCTCTCCCTGTCTGTGTGTCTCTCTGTATGTATCTCTCTGTCTCTCCCTGTCTGTGTGTCTCTCTGTCTCCTTCTCTGTGTGTGTCTCTCTCTGTCTCTCCCTCTGTATATGTGTGTGTGTGTGTGTGTGTCTGTCTGTCTCTCTGTATGTATCTCTCTGTATGTATCTCTCTGTCTCTCCCTCTGTGTGTCTCTTACTGACTCTATCAGTGTGTGTTTCTCTCCCTCTCCGTCTATACCTTCTGGGTGTGTGTTTGTTCGTATGTGTGAGTCTGTCTGTGTGTCTCGCTCTGTGTTTCTCTCTCTCTCTCTCTCTCTCTCTCTCACTCTGTGTGTATGTGTCTCTCTCTCTCTCTGTCTCTCCCTCTGTGTGTGTATGTGTCTCTATCTCTCTGTCTCCCCCTCTGTGTGCGTGTCTCTCCCTCTCTGGATATCTCTGCACACCTCCAGTAGACCTGACAATCTTCTTATCTTTCTCAACTCCATCCCTCAGTTCTCCCCCTCCCCTCTCTCTCTCCCTCCTTACCTCCCTCCCTTTCTCTCACTCAAGAAAAGAGTTAGTCAGCGGAAAGTGGTGAGTCATCCAGTGTTGATAATGGAGGGAAGTGTGGTGGAGAAGCCAAGAGATCCTACACACACACACACACACACACACACACACACACACACACACACACACACACACTGTCTACCTCCCCCTGTTTGGGAGCTGTATCGTATGCCCTGGCTGGGATTGGACAGGCCTGTCTCATAAGGAGAGGGGGCCAGAACCACAGCTGTGTGTTCCTCTGGGCGGGACGCGTGTGACGTCCTCTCTCCTCCACCTGGGCCTTATTTTGCCCTCCTCTCTCAAGCCTGGAGGGAGAGCTGTCTCTGCTCTTGTATGATGACGTATGATGTATTGCAGGCTCCTAAGCCAGCAACCTGTGTGCCTGTGCATGTGACTGTGCGTGTGCGTGTGTGTGTATGTGTGTGTGTGTGTGTGTGTGTGTGTGTGTGTGTGTGTGTGTGTGTATGTGTGTGTGTGTGTGTGTGTGTGTGTGTGTGTGTGTGTGTGTGTGTGTGTGTGTGCGTGTGTGTGTATGTGTGTATGTGTGTGTGTGTGTG
The DNA here is from genome assembly GCF_052324685.1 of Brachyhypopomus gauderio. Classification (NCBI taxonomy): domain Eukaryota; kingdom Metazoa; phylum Chordata; class Actinopteri; order Gymnotiformes; family Hypopomidae; genus Brachyhypopomus; species Brachyhypopomus gauderio. Next base: position 32,732,989 of record NC_135214.1, on the reverse strand, counting down.
TGTGTGTGTGTGTGTGTCTTTATGTGAGAGACTCACTTAGCTCCATAGCCAGTCCCCATTCTAATCTGCTAGAAACCTGCCAGTGCTGCTGCCTCTCTCTCTCTCTCTCTCTCTCTCTCTCTCTCTCTCTCTCTCTCTCACCTTCTCACACTATATCTCTCTTTCATTCCCCCACCCCTTTGCTGATTCTTCTGACTCTTGTTCCCTCTTTCCTCTCATCTTTCCATTGCACACATTGCAGAGAGGGAGAGAGAGAGGGGGGGGTGTGTGCGGTTGGTACGAGAGGGAGAGAGAGAGGGGGGGGGGTGTGTGCGGTTGGTACGAGAGGGAGAGAGAGAGGGGGGGGGGTGTGTGCGGTTGGTACGAGAGGGAGAGAGAGAGGGGGGGGGGTGTGTGCGGTTGGTACGAGAGGGAGAGAGAGAGGGGGGGGGGTGTGTGCGGTTGGTACAAGAGGGAGAGAGAGAGGGGGGGGGGGGTGTGTGCGGTTGGTACAAGAGGGAGAGAGAGAGGGGGGGGGGTGTGTGCGGTTGGTACGAGAGGGAGAGAGAGAGGGGGGGGTGTGTGCGGTTGGTACGAGAGGGAGAGAGAGAGGGGGGGGTGTGTGCGGTTGGTACGAGAGGGAGAGAGAGAGGGGGGGGGGTGTGTGCGGTTGGTACAAGAGGGAGAGAGAGAGGGGGGGGGGTGTGTGCGGTTGGTACAAGAGGGAGAGAGAGAGGGGGGGGGTGTGTGCGGTTGGTACGAGAGGGAGAGAGAGAGGGGGGGGGTGTGTGCGGTTGGTACGAGAGGGAGAGAGAGAGGGGGGGGGGGTGTGTGCAGTTGGTACGAGAGGGAGAGAGAGAGGGGGGGGTGTGTGCGGTTGGTACGAGAGGGAGAGAGAGAGGGGGGGTGTGTGCGGTTGGTACGAGAGGGAGAGAGAGAGGGGGGGTGTGTGCGGTTGGTACGAGAGGGAGAGAGAGAGGGGGGGGTGTGTGTGCGGTTGGTACGAGAGGGAGAGAGAGAGGGGGGGGGGGTGTGTGCGGTTGGTACAAGAGGGAGAGAGAGAGGGGGGGGGGTGTGTGCGGTTGGTACGAGAGGGAGAGAGAGAGGGGGGGGTGTGTGCGGTTGGTACGAGAGGGAGAGAGAGAGGGGGGGGGGGTGTGTGCAGTTGGTACGAGAGGGAGAGAGAGAGGGGGGGGGTGTGTGCGGTTGGTACGAGAGGGAGAGAGAGAGGGGGGGTGTGTGCGGTTGGTACGAGAGGGAGAGAGAGAGGGGGGGGTGTGCGGTTGGTACGAGAGGGAGAGAGAGAGGGGGGGGGGGTGTGTGCGGTTGGTACGAGAGGGAGAGAGAGAGGGGGGGGGGGGGGTTGCGGTTGGTACGAGAGGGAGAGAGAGAGGGGGGGGGGTGTGTGCGGTTGGTACGAGAGGGAGAGAGAGAGGGGGGGGGGTGTGTGCGGTTGGTACGAGAGGGAGAGAGAGAGGGGGGTGTGTGCGGTTGGTACGAGAGGGAGAGAGAGAGGGGGGGGGGTGTGTGCGGTTGGTACGAGAGGGAGAGAGGGGGGGGGGGTGTGTGCGGTTGGTACGAGAGGGAGAGAGAGAGGGGGGGGGTGTGTGCGGTTGGTACGAGAGGGAGAGAGAGAGGGGGGGGGTGTGTGTGCGGTTGGTACGAGAGGGAGAGAGAGAGGGGGGGGGTGTGTGCGGTTGGTACGAGAGGGAGAGAGAGAGGGGGGGGTGTGTGCGGTTGGTACGAGAGGGAGAGAGAGGGGGGGGGTGTGCGGTTGGTACGAGAGGGAGAGAGAGAGGGGGGGGGTGTGTGTGCGGTTGGTACGAGAGGGAGAGAGAGAGGGGGGGGGGTGTGCGGTTGGTACGAGAGGGAGAGAGAGAGAGGGGGGTGTGTGCGGTTGGTACGAGAGGGAGAGAGAGAGGGGGGGTGTGTGCGGTTGGTACGAGAGGGAGAGAGAGAGGGGGGGGGTGTGTGCGGTTGGTACGAGAGGGAGAGAGAGAGGGGGGGGTGTGTGTGCGGTTGGTACGAGAGGGAGAGAGAGAGGGGGGGGGTGTGTGCGGTTGGTACGAGAGGGAGAGAGAGAGGGGGGGGGGTGTGTGCGGTTGGTACGAGAGGGAGAGAGAGGGGGGGGGGGTGTGCGGTTGGTACGAGAGGGAGAGAGAGAGGGGGGGGGTGTGTGCGGTTGGTACGAGAGGGAGAGAGAGAGGGGGGTGTGTGCGGTTGGTACGAGAGGGAGAGAGGGGGGGGGGGGTGTGTGCGGTTGGTACGAGAGGGAGAGAGAGAGGGGGGGGGGGTGTGTGTGCGGTTGGTACGAGAGGGAGAGAGAGAGGGGGGGGGGTGTGTGTGCGGTTGGTACGAGAGGGAGAGAGAGAGGGGGGGGTGTGTGCGGTTGGTACGAGAGGGAGAGAGAGAGGGGGGGGGTGTGTGCGGTTGGTACGAGAGGGAGAGAGAGGGGGGGGGGTGTGTGCGGTTGGTACGAGAGGGAGAGAGAGGGGGGGGTGTGTGTGCGGTTGGTACGAGAGGGAGAGAGAGAGGGGGGGGTGTGTGCGGTTGGTACGAGAGGGAGAGAGAGGGGGGGGGGGTGTGTGCGGTTGGTACGAGAGGGAGAGAGAGAGGGGGGGTGTGTGCGGTTGGTACGAGAGGGAGAGAGGGGGGGGGGTGTGCGGTTGGTACGAGAGGGAGAGAGAGAGGGGGGGGTGTGTGCGGTTGGTACGAGAGGGAGAGAGAGAGGGGGGGGTGTGTGCGGTTGGTACGAGAGGGAGAGAGAGGGGGGGGTGTGTGCGGTTGGTACGAGAGGGAGAGAGAGAGGGGGGGGGGTGTGTGCGGTTGGTACGAGAGGGAGAGAGAGAGGGGGGGGGTGTGCGGTTGGTACGAGAGGGAGAGAGAGAGGGGGGGTGTGTGCGGTTGGTACGAGAGGGAGAGAGAGAGGGGGGTGTGCGGTTGGTACGAGAGGGAGAGAGAGAGGGGGGGGGTGTGCGGTTGGTACGAGAGGGAGAGAGAGAGGGGGGGGGTGTGTGCGGTTGGTACGAGAGGGAGAGAGAGAGGGGGGGGGTGTGTGCGGTTGGTACGAGAGGGAGAGAGGGGGGGGGTGTGCGGTTGGTACGAGAGGGAGAGAGAGAGGGGGGGGGTGTGCGGTTGGTACGAGAGGGAGAGAGAGAGGGGGGGGTGTGTGCGGTTGGTACGAGAGGGAGAGAGAGGGGGGGGGTGTGTGCGGTTGGTACGAGAGGGAGAGAGAGGGGGGGGGGGGTGTGTGCGGTTGGTACGAGAGGGAGAGAGAGAGGGGGGGGTGTGTGCGGTTGGTACGAGAGGGAGAGAGAGGGGGGGGGTGTGTGCGGTTGGTACGAGAGGGAGAGAGGGGGGGGTGTGCGGTTGGTACGAGAGGGAGAGAGAGAGGGGGGGGGGTGTGCGGTTGGTACGAGAGGGAGAGAGAGAGGGGGGGGTGTGTGCGGTTGGTACGAGAGGGAGAGAGAGAGGGGGGGGTGTGTGCGGTTGGTACGAGAGGGAGAGAGAGAGGGGGGGGGGGTGTGTGCGGTTGGTACGAGAGGGAGAGAGAGGGGGGGGTGTGTGTGCGGTTGGTACGAGAGGGAGAGAGAGAGGGGGGGGGGTGTGTGCGGTTGGTACGAGAGGGAGAGAGAGGGGGGGGGGTGTGTGCGGTTGGTACGAGAGGGAGAGAGAGGGGGGGGGTGTGTGCGGTTGGTACGAGAGGGAGAGAGAGAGGGGGGTGTGTGCGGTTGGTACGAGAGGGAGAGAGAGAGGGGGGGGGGTGTGCGGTTGGTACGAGAGGGAGAGAGAGAGGGGGGGGGGGGTGTGTGCGGTTGGTACGAGAGGGAGAGAGAGGGGGGGGTGTGTGCGGTTGGTACGAGAGGGAGAGAGGGGGGGGGTGTGCGGTTGGTACGAGAGGGAGAGAGAGAGGGGGGGGGTGTGCGGTTGGTACGAGAGGGAGAGAGAGAGGGGGGGGGGTGTGTGCGGTTGGTACGAGAGGGAGAGAGAGAGGGGGGGTGTGTGCGGTTGGTACGAGAGGGAGAGAGAGAGGGGGGGTGTGTGCGGTTGGTACGAGAGGGAGAGAGCAAGAATGCAAGAGTGTCGCCTGTAAGTGAGAGAGGGAGAGAATGAGAGAGGTTGAGAGATGGAGAGGGAGAGAGTGTGAGAGAGGGAAAGGGAGAGTGAGAGAGGGAGAGAGGATGAGAGATGGAGAGGGAGAGAGTGTGAGAGAGGGAAAGGGAGAGTGAGAGAGGGAGAGAGGTTGAGAGATGGAGAGGGAGAGAGTGTGAGAGAGGGAAAGGGAGAGTGAGAGAGGGAGAGAGGATGAGAGATGGAGAGGGAGAGAGTGTGAGAGGAAGAAGGAGAGAAGGAGAGAGTGTGAGAGGGAGAGAGATGGAGAGGGAGAGAGTGTGAAAGAGAGTGAGAGTGAGAGCAAGAGAGTGTGAGAGGGAGAAGGAGAGAGGGAGAGAGTGTGAGAGGGAGAAGGAGAGAGGGAGTGAGTGTGTCAATGGGAGAGAGTGAGAGTGCAGCTTGTGACCGAGGTTCGTGCCCAGACTGCCTTCACACTCCGACACAAGGCCCTTCCTCTCCATTCTTGCCGATTCCCTGCCGGATTGGAACATATGCTGGCCTGTTGACGGACACACTCGTTTGCCTGCGTCCCGAAATTCCTCCTTTCCTCGCGTACATTCTCTGACCTTCACGCAGCCAATTAGATCCACCACCAATCTTTATGTTCTGCCTATAACCCGTCTGGAGCTCAGCTGCCAGAGGGCGTAACAATCAGAGCTGTGCTTGTGCATCATTAAAAGTCGCTGTTTCCGCACGAGAGCGTGGAGTTGGTTTGATTCTAGCCGGTGGCAAGCCTGCAGCGTCTTCCTGAGGTGTCTGCTCCTGAGAGCTCACGTCTGAGAGGACGGCTTTCTGACCCCTGCACGCGGACGCTCCGTTGCGAAGAGCTTCTCCTCACCACACGCCCGAGAGACGCTCCGCTGCAGAACGGGCCAGGTTTGGAGCGCACCGAGCCGTAAACAGCCTCTAAAACGTCTTCGTTTTAACCCAGACGCAGTCATGAGTGAAGAGTGAACGAGTGGCGTCTCCCCAGGCCCCTGAACGGGAGCTTCCTGTCCTGACATATAAAACTTTATGACAGGAGTGAGTCTCGGCGGAATAAGGATGTAGGGCAGATTCAGCGGACGGCCCCAGATTTATCCCCGCCGGACGCTTTGACATTGTTTTTCCACCATCACCTCTGGCCTCCTGCTAGCCACCATCAAAGCCTCGGCTTCTTCTCCCAGACAGGTTTCGTTTTTCACCACCTCTCCCACTTCCACAACTGTATTTACCCACGACTGCTCCGTGCTGCTAGCGCAGACGGCTAACGGTCCGGCCGGCCGCCTTCAGGCATGCTGAAGCTTCCCCTTGTGCCGCCTCAGAAACGTCGTTGCTCTCGGAAGCGCAAGGTGGCCCTGGTGAATCGGGCTTGACGGACAGCACAGCCGGAGTACTGTAACATTCGCCCTTTCCAGAGCGACCGTCATTACACACAGCTTAATTAGCTCATGTAGATGTTTAACCTTAAAGTGCAGCCCTGCAGGGAGAGGATCATTGAGACTAATGGTTAAGAGCATACATACACACACACACACACACACACACACACACACACACACACACACACACACACACACACACACACACACACACACACACACACACACACACACACACACACTGTCCTTTTCCCAGAGAGAGCCCTAATGATCAAACACTCCTCTACATCTTTTATGCCTCAGCTTTCTCTCTCTCTTCCATCCTGTCTGTCTCCCTTCCTCTGTCTCTCCCCTCTTCTCTTTCTTTCCTTCCCTCTTTCTCCCCTTGTCTCCGTCTGTGTCTCTCCTCCTCTCTCGCCTTCCTACTCTGTCCTGACTTCTATGTCCTCATTTCAACCTCCGTTTTTCTTCCTTTTCTCACCTCTTCTACGGTCTCCTCCACTCACTGTCCCTAACTTTTATCACACGCTCTCCTTCTCTCCTCTCCTACACCCCTCCCCCCCACTCTCCCCCCTCCCAGTCTCAGTGGGGCAGCTTTTTCATTAACTCATGGTGCCCAGAGGTAATTAATTGTGGGATGAGTGACACTGGAGCCATTAGCTCAGCAGGAAGTGCTCTAGCGACTGAGCTCCTCCACCGCCGGACGCCCCGGCTGCGCAGGAAGTGACACGGCGGGCGTCTGTCAGCAGCCAGCCTTTCCACAGCCCCGCTTGCTTTGTCCTCTGGGCTGATGAAAAAGCCCCAGTGAGCCTAGCGCCTCCACGACCCGCCGGCCAGTTGGCTGACCAGACCCAAGCCTTTCTCCTCCTTCTCTGTCCATCCCGCTCTCTCTCTCTCTCTCTCTCTCTCTCTCTCTCTCTCTCTCTCTCTCTCTCTCTCTCTCTCTCTGTCACTCTCACATGCTGGGTCTACTCACTCTCTCATGCCAGCCAGTGGTGATAAGCTATCTTTGGTTTTACATTAGCAAACACTTTTTTTCTGCCAGCGCAGTTAAGCTTGGGTTCAGGATCCAGCTACCTCTCCTCAGATAAGAGGCTCACGGATCACGTTTTAAGAAGCAGAACCTGTGGCGCCTCTAAGTGAGGGTGACTGGGGGGGAAAAAAGCAAAACATTTAAAAAAGTGAGCAATGCTAAACCCGTTCAGCATAACAAGGTCTTGTGTTTCAACTTCAGTGCATCTGTGTTTCATATATCTGCTTGTGAGGACCATGCAACCAGCATCTTGACCATTTTCACAGTTTCACTGCAGGCTTTTTGTATTCGTCTGTGACGTCCAGGCTGACATTTATTAGTCAGTGTTCATGTAGTCTTGGTTTCTATGGGACTGTATTGACTGGACAAGCAGCAGCTCATAAACGGTTCTCTTCCCGGCCGCTTGGAACGGGACAAGCACGCTTCAGATATAAAGCCCAACCACATGTATAAATCTTCCAGCGAATCAAATATCAGCATAGACGTAGTGAGGTTTGCCATTTTCTTTCTTACTGCAGAGTGCGCTACTCAAACTCAAATCTCATATCCACATAGACATAGCACAACACCCTGATACCACTGCAGAAAATAAAGTGCTTCTGCCGACCTTAAAAGTGTACCTAATGCAGCAATTACCAAAAAAAAAATGCTAACATGGTTAATAATAAATGAAAGCTATCACGGGACGGTTAACACTGTGCTAATGAGAGCGGGTGAGCTCCTCCCAGCTAGCAGAGCCGTTAGCTGCGCTAGCGTTCATGGCTGAAGGGCTAACAGCGGCCCAGGCCTTTACCACAGCGCAAGGCATCACGCTGGAGTCTGTTTAGCTGCGACACCACAAACAACTTCCCCCAAAGAGTGTGACTCAAACATATCATGTAACATTTTTAATTGGAGCGGTTCCCATATGGTTTGGAGCTGGGATGAGACCCTCTCTCTCTCTCACTGTCTCTCTCTCTCTCTTCCCCTGCTGAGGGATGGGAGCATATTTCATGGATTATGGCATATGGAGACTGAAAAAGGGATTAGAGGGGAGGAAGAGATGGAGAAGTGAGAGAAATGAAGTGAGTGACCAAGCAATTGCCTGTAGGAGAATTTGTGTAAGCAGCCAGTCGTTTTTTTTCCTCTCTGGTGTGCCAGTAGTGAAAGATTGGATTCCGGGTTTGTTTGTCTGTGTGGGGGGTGTGTGTGTGTGCATGTGTGTGTGTGTGTGTGTGTGTGTGTGTGTGTGTGTGTGTGTGTGTGTGTGTGTGTGTGTGTGTGTGTGTGTGTGTATAACATGACTTTTTTTGTCCCCCCTCTCCCACTTGCACAAGCTTTTAATGTTTCAACAGACAAAAGTGCTTAGCTGTTTGATAACTGGCCTGTTCACTATAAGGGTTAATGGAGGGACTGTCAACAGGCAGTTAGCCAGCAGGCCTCTGGTAATGGGGTGCTAATCAGTATTAGGGAAAGGGCCTAGTGAGGGATGAGGCAGCTGTCCTCCGAGCTAGATCCAGTTACCAGCGCGCCCTCGCAACTCAGCAGGACTGCAGCAGCCTGGGCCTAAGCCATTCAAAATGGCTTCTTTTAAGGCACATGGGGTTATGCGCTACATAGTGCCACTAGTTTGTGTACAGGGAGCCATTTTGGATCTAGCCAGTGTACCTGAAGCTGCCCAAAACTGCTCACCTGGTACCGTATACAGTGGGTTTGGTTGAACATCTTTTCTGTGGCCATTGTTTCACAGAGTGTGGTATTGTAGTGATGTGTCGGTCACGACCAGTGTTGCGAATAACGCCGTTATTGGTAACGTCATCATTTTGTCAGTAACGGGATAATATAATTAGTTACTTTTCCTGTCGTTACAACGCCGTTTACGTTACTGGTCATTAAAAGCGGTGCGTTACTATATATTGATATACTAATGCGAGTGGACCGCTGCCCAGGCTAGTGAGGAGTAACAGATCCCGATAGGTTACAGTTCTCGGTGTAACACCTGTTTAACTTAACAAGTCAGTAAGCGATTGGCTAAGGCAGCGTTATGATAGCCAATCAGAGCCAGTGTTTTTACACGCGCGCCGAAGCACGCGAGTGACACAACACAAACGGAGAAGAGGCCGAAATGGCGTCAGGTGCAAGCCGAAGAAAACTAGAACTTTCAATGCGATATAAACATTATATAAGAAAATACTTGAAGTTCCTGAATGTCTACCAGACTGGGTATTTGATTTATTTAATTAAGAATAGAGGTTTTATTGTTAAGTTTACTTCTGTTGTAAACAAACCAGTTGTCTCAGGTTGAGAGAATTTAATTTAATTTCATAGATGTAAATGCACTTTATATAGTGTAACTGTTTACTTTTGCTTTTTTTTTTTTCAAAGATTTGGGATTTTAAAGGATTTTATCCTGCACTGGTCTGTGGATGTGCAATAAATATCAAAAGTTAAACAATTTTCTGATCTACTCATTTCAACTGACTGTGAAAACTGCTTTAAAAAAAAAAACTTTATTAATTGGCATATAACCTTTTTAAAATTGTAACGCAAATAGTTACTTTCCCTGGTAACGAGTTACTTTTATTATAGAGTAATTCAGTTACTAACTCAGTTACTTTTTTGAACAAGTAGTGAGTAACTATAACTAATTACTTTTTTAAAGTAACGTGCCCAACACTGGTCGCGACCGATCCGGTTCCCCTCTAAGAACCAAAGGTCAACAAAGTACGTTGGCCACCCCCCACCCCCCGCTCAACAAATTACGTTCGCCACCCCCCTCAAATAAGGAGCCATTTGGGAGCCGAAAGAGCCGACTCTTTATGAGGAGCTGAGCCAAAAGCTCCGGCTCACTAAAAAGAGCCGAAATTCCCCATCACTAGCGTATTGCTTTGCACTGAGGTTTCAGTATAAGTTTAAGAGCATGTGAGGCCTGTCTCAGCCCTTATTGGTGGGTACTGCCACAGTCCACCAACCAAATCGCCCTGGTTGTTTAAGGGTGGGCGGTGTGTAATCGGCATGCGCACCCAGCCTGTTCTCATCTTCCTCCCATATTAACAAGCCCTTCACTTTATCTGTAACCTTTAAATTGCATTCAGCAAACACTCTTGTCCTGCAGTTCTTTAATTCATCATTAACTGCCTATTGCAGCTCGTTAATGAAAACGAGGTGAGTTGACATTAAGAGAGTGGTGCTTAAAAGCAATCTTCAGGAGGCTCTCGGGTCTACCTCCCACAGACGACACAGTGGACAGAGTCGACAGGACACACGGCGGGACACTTCATCAGCCACGGGACGCCAACGAACACGGACGCCCGGGCGAAACGTCCTGAATCGGATTAACGATGACGCGGCCCTCTGCCAGCTCTGTTTATATTCAATGATAAATAGCAGGGTTTATGTAGAGAGACAACGGCCGTTCTGTAGTTCCCGTTTAATTATGCTTCAAGCGTAGCGTCGTGCCCCGGCAGATAAAACACACGTATGCCGAGACACCGTCTGTCTGCGCGCTGACGCCAGTCTCCTCCTCTTCGTCTCGCGCGTGCGAGCGTGCGTGTGCGTGCAACAGCCTTGATATATTAGTTATGGAAAGATGAATTATCAAGAGGGCTTTAAAAAAAAAGATTTATTTAGAAAATTACCAACCAGGATGGAACTAATGATCTAATCTGGCCAAACTTTTTCAGAGGGACAGATGATATGGAGCAGCTGTGTCCCATTTTCAAAAAAGGGGGAAACTTGATGAAAAGTCCATTATGGTCCATTAGTGGACTCACCTGTGCTAAATTTCTATAACTACAATCTGTTATTGGGCTGCTGTGTGGATTTTAATTTTTACTCGCATTTCTCTCTTCTCCTTGAATCCTCCTCTTGTGAGCGTGCTCTGAAAGGGCCTGTACGGACCTGAGAACCCTCGTGTAGCTCACTCGAGTGAGCGCACTGGGCCAAGTACGAAATGGGTCGCACAAATACGTTTTCCATTAATCTCTCTCTCTCTCTCTCTCTCTCTCTCTCTCTCTCTCTCTCTCTCTCTCTCTCATGCGCACACACACACACACACGTTTTTTTTTCTCTTCTCTTTTGTTCTCTCCATTATTATCTCTCTTCCTTTCTTCTTTCTCTCTGTGTTTCTCTCTCCTCCTCCCCACGTCTCACACTGTTGCTGTCTGCGCTCCCCTCCTGTGCCAACGCCTGTTCTCCTGCTCCAGTTGTCTCATGCGATACCTCCGAGCGCACTCGGACGACTTGCACACTATGTTGTGCCATATGTAACACGTTAATGGCTAAAAACGATCCCGGCAGACGAAATGTGCCAGTCAGCCATGCCGGTTCTCTGTAATGATGGATCTGGCTATTCCCTCTTTAATTAAAGTATGGTATTTAGTCTAATCAGTAAAACACCCTGGCTGTTTGTCCTTAAAAAAGGGCTGATGACACAAAATCTGTGTTGTGTTGAAGAAGCGGTGTCGGGGTGTTCATCCGGGGTTAATCCGGGGTTAACTATCACCGTTTTCCTGCCTTCCCTCGATGCGGAAATAAAGGTGGTTCATTTATGTTGATAAATCGGAGTCATATCACAGTCTGATCACACGCCTCCCCCCTCCCCTCTACACCACCTGGGTCTCCCCCTGTGTCTCCAAGGGGAGTAAATCACGCCACTCGTGCTCCACCTGCGGGCCGAACCGGGCTTCCGGGACGGAGATGGATGGCACAGGAGCTCAGTGGACTGGCGTCATGCCCCCGGCGTGGGCGTCCGCCCCCCCCCCCCCCCCCCCCCCCCTGATTTATGGCCCCGCCGCTGGACGATCACCCTCACGGCCTCCGTGATTATTGTTCGGCGTTAAACGGATAACAGATCGGGCTAAATATGCTCTAATGCACAGCTGGGCCAGGGAGGACAGAGGGTCCAGGGCAGGCGCGGTGTCGGGTTACTCAGGGGCCTGTGTGAAGAGGGCCCCTCACGGGTGGAGCTGGTGGGGGTTTAGGTGCCTGGTTAAAAAGGCCCAGAGGAGTTTTTCCCACCTGCCCGTGTGAGCAGCTGCAGCTCTGAGCCGGTGAGCTGAACGCATTTGTTCTGGGTGAAAGGTCATTTTCTGACCTGTGAATGGAGATGTGCTCATAGGTGAGGTCACCGTCTGTATATTTGCGTACGTATATCTACAGTGTATCCTTTTATTTGCTCAGAAGGGAGAGTAGTGGACAGGCGGCAAGAGCCGTGAGCTCAGGTCAACGTCTTCTGGGGGGATTTTCCTATGTTTGAGTTTGAGATGTATGAACATAAAATTATGACTTAATATCTGTATCAGCAAGGTGGTAATTTTCATAATTGTATCGGCCCAGGAAATTCAGTATTGGTGTGTCCCTGATCTAAAGGTGATGTAAGATGGTAAACCAGCGTTTGGAATCTTATATCGAAAGTGCTTGATGAATGCAAAGAGGTTGAGGCTGTTGGCGCCATGACAACATGAACATCTCCCATCTGCGTACTGCAGTGGTCCACAGTGGTGGAAACATCTCGTCATGTGAGCTCCATCAGTCCATCCATCACTCGTGGACAAACTTCTCTCCCATTCTGAGGTCCACCCAGGTCCATGGAGTGTCCTGGGTAGTGCTTGACACTTGATGCTTTGATGGATGATACACGTTAAGCCTGTAGATCTGTGGTAGCACCTGCTGTAGGTCTGCCCTTAGCTCCCACTGTAGGTCTGTTCTAGATCCCACTGAAGATCTGTTCTAGTTCTCACAGTAGGTCTGCACTAGATTCCTGCACTGCACAGCAGCGAGGAGGATATTCATTTAGTGCTTCAGTGGCGTGCTGCGGCTCTGGGAACCAGGCACTGGGCATGGACGGGGGTGGGGGAGCTTTAACTGCCCCTGGTGTGCTGCCTTTAACTGCCCCTGGTGTGCTGCCTTTAACTGGCCCTGGTGTGCTGCCTTTAACTGCCCCTGGTGTGCTGCCTTTAACTGGCCCTGGTGTGCTGCCTTTAACTGGCCCTGGTGTGCTGCCTTTAACTGCCCCTGGTGTGCTGCCTTTAACTGCCCTGGTGTGCTGCCTTTAACTGGCCCTGGTGTGCTGCCTTTAACTGCCCCTGGTGTGCTGCCTTTAACTGCCCCTGGTGTGCTGCCTTTAACTGGCCCTGGTGTGCTGCCTTTAACTGCCCCTGGTGTGCTGCCTTTAACTGGCCCTGGTGTGCTGCCTTTCACCAGCATCGCTCCTCTAATGACCTCCCTCTTCCTTCAAGTGGACGGAGCTCCGTTCGTGTGTGTGTGAGCGAGCGTGTGTGTGTGTGTGTGTGTGTGTGTGTGAGTGTGAGTGTGTGTGTGAGCGTGTGTGTGTGAGTGTGAGTGTGTGTGTGAGCGTGTGAGTGTGAGTGTGTGTGTGAGCGTGTGTGTGTGAGTGTGAGTGTGTGTGTGAGCGTGTGTGTATGAGTGAGTGTGTGTGTGAGCATGTGTGTGTGAGTGTGTGTGTGTCAGACTGTGAGTACAAGGCAGGGTTCCTTTTCAGCAGACACTAGTTACTGTTCTCTATCCAGCAGACTTGAAGTTGCAGTATTTCTTTAGGTAGGAAGCATGAATGTCTAAAGTCCGAGTGTGGAGGCCATTACTGTAGCAAATGTGGGAGGTGGTGGGGAGTTAGTGACCCCTCATCACTTCATCCTTCTCTGTCTTTTCGTTCGTAGGGCTGCCCTCAGATCCTGCACAGTGGCGACATCCTGGTGCCGGCAGGTCTCGTTCGGCCAATCACACTGCGGGCCCGAAACCTGCCTCAACCCCAGTCGGGTCAGAAGAACTATGAGTGCGTGTTCAACATCCAGGGCAAAGTTCAGCGCATCCCAGCGGTCCGATTCAACAGCTCGTGCATCCAGTGCCAGAACACGTCGGTAAGAATGGCCGTGGAGCCGCTACCTCACACCCCTGCTCTGAGTGGGCGTGGCCGTGGAGCCGCTACCTCACACCCCTGCTCTGAGTGGGCGTGGCCGTGGAGCCGCTACCTCACACCCCTGCCCTGTGTGGGCGTGGCCGTGGAGCCGCTACCTCACACCCCTGCCCTGGGTGGGCGTGGCCATGGAGCCGCTACCTCACACCCCTGCCCTGTGTGGGCGTGGCTGTGGAGCCGCTACCTCACACCCCTGCCCTGGGTGGGCGTGGCCGTGGAGCCGCTACCTCACACCCCTGCACTGGGTGGGCGTGGCCGTGGAGCCGCTACCTCACACCCCTGCACTGGGTGGGCATGGCCGTGGAGCCGCTACCTCACACCCCTGCCCTGGGTGGGTGTGGCCATGGAGCCGCTACCTCACACCACTGCACTGGGTGGCCGTGGCCGTGGAGCCGCTACCTCACACCCCTGCCCTGGGTGGGTGTGATCGTGGAGTCGCTACCTCACACCCCTGCCCTGGGTGGGCGTGGCCATGGTGCCATTACTTCACACCCCTGCCCTGGGTGGGCGTGGGCGTGGCCATGGTGCCGCTACTTCACACCCCTACCCTGGGTGGGTGTGGCCATAGAGCTGCTACCTCACACACCTGCCCTGGGTGGCCACTCCCAGCTGCTTCCGAGTTTCATGTTGTTATGGGTTTTGTTTTTAAGGACTTTGGTCAATTTATTAGATGTAAGAATGCTCTAATGTTTCTGATATGCTAATTGACATGCTGGGAGTAATTAACATATCAAAGGAAATGTTCAAACATAATCTGGTGTAAGCGTGCATGAATATTTGTTTTCGTGTGTGTACATCATCAGGTGCAAGAATGGTCAAATATTAATATCTTTCATATGTTAATTCCTCTGAAGTAGAAGTACCAAAGAGGAGTTTCTCTAACAAACCCTGATATCCTACAATGGCTTTTACACTCTGGAGTGTTTTGGGGGTTTGTTTTTCAGGTATTGATTGAATCCTGAGCCCGAGTTTGAGGTCTGCCTCCAGCACTAATAGCTCATGATTCCTATTTTGTAAACAATGCCATCAATATAGCCTCTTTTCTTCCTGAGAGCATCAACATTTTTTATCAGCACATTTTTTTTATGTATAGCCAAACCCAGATGGTACGTGAGGAAGTGTGAGTAAGCTTGTGATCTCCTGGCTCGTGATCTAGAGCTCACCCAGTAACAATATGGCTGCACTGAAACCGTCTACAGAGAACAGCAGACAGTTGGTGGGCTACAGAGACACAAAGTGTCTGCTGGAAATATTCTGATCGAGTCAAGGTGACTTTTCATTGAGCTACAGATCATCAGGAAAGAGAGAAAGAGAAAGAAAGAAAAGAGAAAGAGAGAGAGAGCATCATCCTGGAAAAGACAGATCATAATTCTTATTTTTTATCAATTTGAGTGAAAAATGGGACGTCAGATGTTTGACATTGAGACAGTTGTCTCTTTCTCTTTCTCTCTCTGTCTCTCTCTCTGTCATATTTCCTACTGTCTCTTACTCTCATCCTTCTCTTTGTCTGTCCCCATCCTTTGACCATGTTCTCCATTCTCTCTGTCTTTGTCTTTCTGTTTCATCTTCTTTTCACCCCCCCCCCCCCTCTCTCTCCTTGTGCTGTGGCTACATGTGGTCCCTGGCTGTGACCCATCTGGTTGTCACGGTAACCCCGGGGAGTCTTGTAAAATAATTAGCCGAGATCTGGATGTGTTGTGTAATGTGGCCTGACAGTGTGACCGGGAGGAAGGGGAGAATTCAGAGCGCTCCTTCCTCGCTGCCTGGAGGTGGATCGTGCACCCTCTGACCTCTTGACCCCCCCAGAGGTCAGGGGTCGTCCACCTCGCCTGTGTTCTCCGACAGGACAATTGATGTTCTGTGGCAATTTCCCAATGAGCACCGGGATCACGTGTGGGCTCCTTCAGGCGGGATTGATCGCTCCGCGCTTCACGGGATGACAGGACCGCTTCTGTGCAGGACGACTCCAGCTCACAGCCGTCAGGGCTGCTCCATCTGTTTCCACTCATCTCCATCCACCCAGCTCTCCATCTGCCCCTGATCCACGACCCCCCCCCCCCCCCCCCCCCCCCCCCGACCCCCACCCCGACCCCACCGCCTCCGTGATGCTCAGTCACTACGGCCACGCAGAGTCCCACTAGTCCTTGGAGAAGATGAGAGTACACACGCGAACCTGTCTGACATCCAAAGTGTCTCGCATCCAATAAGTCAAGCAAGGGAACAGGCCACCTGTGCTGGGCACCGTACCACACACCACAGAAGCATTCGCAGGGGTATTTTTATAATGGACATCCGTTCAGTCCTTCACAAGCTGCTACAGAATGTCCGTGTGCACCCACTGTTTCCTGTTGTGCTGTTGTAGGAGGAAACCATGCAACCCCCCCCCCCCCCCCCCTTCCCACACACACACACACACACACACACACACACACACACACACACACACACACGCACACGCACACACACACGCCCCTACCTGGGCTACGCCTGCTCTCTGCTCCTTTCAGAGCTTGGGATGCACAGATAAATTGATAGGCTGATTATGAGTAAAACAACACATACAGATGCTGTCATCTCTTCTTCCTCTCTTTCTCCCTCGTTCTCTCACTCCCTCATTCTCTCTCTCACTCCCTCTGTTTTGCTCACTTGTCATGCATCTCTTCTGAACTGAGTGGCAGCCCAACACCAGTAAAGACATGCCCTAAATTACACTGCCTCCCAGGGGAATGTGTGTCATCGTCATCTCACTTCCCCTTGTATGTCCCACCCCAGTCGTGCACCCACAGAAAAACACGCATGCACACACACACACACACACACACACACACACACACACACACACACACACACACACACACACACGCATGCCTACATCCTCACATGCACAAGCCAGCAGCAATCAATCATCCTGACCATCAAGGCACACAGCCCTTCCTCTCTGCTGAGCTACGCGGCCAGGTGACTTTGAGGCCATGTAACCCATGCTAATGAAATTGTGAATGTCCTCAGATGGACACAGAGAATCAATCAGCTCTGTCCCCCCTTTACATACATCTCCCAGCATATTGTATCAAACAAGCTCCTTTTGTGTTTAACTGCATAGATGGCTACCATTAGCTAAACTAAACAGGCAATCTTAAAGTGGAGTGAAGTGTGCCATTGAAAGCGGCATGGGTGTGAAATGTTACACAAAGAAAAGTTGAGAATTATATGTTTTTTGTTTGTTTGGTTGGTTTTTAACAGTATTGGTGGTGGTTGTAGCCCTGGCCTACAGCTCTGTGAATTATTTTGCTGTGAATCCAGTGATTCCTGTGCCAGCCAAGTGACTTGCGTGCAACATGGGAAAATATCGCTGTTGCCGAGTATATCTAACGCAGTTTTGTAGCTAATGCTGCAAAAATGTGACAATTTTGTAAACCTATCCCAGGCTATACCCGTAAAGCCAGAAACACATTACATACCATAATAAGTCACAAACGCTGCCATGCTACTCAGCTCTCCTGTTCAGAAGCTTTCGTCTGCTCAGAAAGGCCAAGCTGAAGAAAACAGGGCAGAACCGCCTCCCCCAAATCCCACGGAGACCCTGGTGTTGGATTACGGCCAGTTGATCTGCTCTTAGGTCGATGCAAATGGCCTCCGTTAGACCGTGTCGCCAGCTCACACTGGAGTAACGACCTTTTCTTTTTTTTGTTGGACAAAAAAATCAAGTTAAGCAGTCCTGTGTGCTTACTAATTTCTTTGCTGCTTTCTGCCTGTGCCAGGCCTCAGACAGCTGCCTTTTCAGCTTGTCACAATACTGCTGTTGTGTGGTTTCACCCTCCCCGGGGCAGCAGAGAGCACGGACAGTGCCCTCGGCGTTTTGCGAGAAATCTCGGGGAGAAATCGAAGATTCACAGATGTGTAATTATGAGTAATGGTGCCAGTCGCTGAAGGGAAACGAGTGGATTAATAATTATTTTGGTGATGTTGACATATATGATTTATCACATACGTTAAGAGACAGTCAACGACATGATTAGACTTTAAATTGCTCAAAACCCACAGGGGTATATCTCAGAGGTTTGCTCAGTATAAAGCCTTGAACAGCACTTATATGTAGGTTATGTTTTTTATCACAAAGTCTTCCTCAAAAGCACCTCCTCTCTGAACCTGCCGGGCCTCGGTTTTCTTTATTTTTTACATTCTTTATTATTTCTCACAGCGTTGCGGTGTTGTACCGTCTGTGTACAGTGCGTTGTTCATTCCTTTTGGAGATGATTGGCAGGTTCAGTGGTGCGGACATGAGATGTGCTTGTGACTGCTTTCAGTCGCATCTGTTCTGACCTTTGATATGTAGCGTCCACATCACAGGCACACTAGCATCGTCTGCACGTGTCATCGATGCAGCCAGCCAATCAAATGCATGACAGATGCGTTAGTGGAAGTGGAAAACATCACAAGCTTTTGCTGTTGTATTACTTCACTCTGTCAATGATAAAGAAATGAACGTGTCACGGTCGCAGTGGGCTTCAGCAAGCACCGGCAAACTCGAAGAATTTTAATATTTCATTTTTTTCTTGTTGTTGTTGTTCCCTTCATGAAATGGTGAACAAAATACCCAAAATGAGTCCATAAGCGCAAGTGTTGCTAAGCGCCGCTGACCCCTTAGCGACAGGCACCGGCCGTGTTACCGGGGAAACGTACCATGGAGACCTTTTTTACACAATGCCCAAGTCCTAAACCAGCCTCTTGATGAAGAGAGGCCTTCACAAAGAAGCCCATTATCCTCCGTGCAGGCTAGCAGAGGCTTTTTGAATAAAAACACTTAAATGTTATTTTTGTCAGGCTTTTTGAACCAGCTCACCCTCATTATTCTATTATTCTCATCAAGTGCTCAATCAGGCATTAGAGTTTTATACTGCACCACGGAGTGGAACAGGAAAGAGAAAGAAAAAAAAACAAAAAAGGTGAAAATTGCTCGTAGCTGTGATGTTCATCAGAAGAACACGGGCCGTTTCAGACCAGGTCTGCGGTCACCAGCGGAGATGTAGGAGTGTCTCCTCGCTGATGCAGGAGGGTCTGATCCTCCGATTCACCCGCTGCCTCCGGGTTACCATAGCGGCGGTACCCTGCGAGAAATGGCCGCATTGCTGCAGGTGGGCTCTGTAGGAGTGAGCTGATTGGCTAATGCTGAGGCCAACGGGCAGTGCGAACCGCAGAGCCGGTGCGTTTCATCACGTTAGCTGAACCAGGGCGCCGCGAGCACTCTCTGGAAACAGCCTCAGCTGAACTGCGGCCTCTAAATGAGAGAAGAGGCCTGTAAGTGATATTCCAGAAAGTTCCGTTTGAAATCACGGTAGTCTTCACGAGGAAAGAATGCTTCGGTTTGCCTTAGACGAGAGCGCCGACCTCATTTACGATGACATAAGTGCAACGGCCCATCTCCTCCTGCTCATCTTCACCTCCTCGATCTGCCTCTTCTTTCTTTCTTTTACTCCGCGATGGCAGCGTTCTACATCCCTCCTCTAAAGACTGTGTCATGATATCATTCCTTATTTCCAGATGGAAATGAACCAAGCCAAATCACATCATAGTTGGTTTGGCCGGGACAAATATGATTTTCAGTTGCATCTGTAACCATTATCATGTCAGAGAACTCCTGTCCCCTTGTTGTCATGTGACAGAATTCCTTTTTCCTCAGCAAGGCAATTATAGAAATGAGGCCTGCAGCTGAGAAAATTCTATCCTGTTATTACTGGGAGTTGCATGATAACAGGATACCTATATGAATCGGTGATTAGGTTAGCGGTAAGTAAGACACGAGACGGGCGCATTCCCATACGTCACTCGTGTGGCTTTCTGCTGAGTCTGGCCTCATTTGGTAACTTAATTAAATGTACAGGAAAACATCCATCATTAAGTTCCATTGATTTTCATTCTGTCACTTAGAGGAGTCTGCATTAACAAGTCCGACTGGAGCCAAACGTAGCCACAGTCGTTTTTATCTAACCCTCAAGTAAACATATTTGAAGGAGGTAAATCCAACTTAATGCTTGAAGGTCAAGTTCCATTATTGGAATTAATTGCAATCGCTTAATTTAGCAAAGGAAAATTGACTGCGTGTGTGTTTTTATGTGTGTGTGTGTGTGTCTGCATTTTCTGCCTGAGTCAGTATCTCTGCTCAGTTATTCCTCATCCCCAGTGTCGGAAATCACGACGTTGTTTTAACTTTGCTGCTATAAGAAGATTGTGTGGCCTCTCATTTGTAAAGAGCACGCTCTTAAATCAGCTCAGCTCTCACGTCCTGCGCTCGGAGCCTGCTCCATTCCACCAAGCAAATGGGATCGGAATAAACCCCACATGTACAAATGAAACCAAAATGACAGAGAGATTTCTTATCTGCTGATACTTTCCAGTATGGTGTGTTTATTGTTCATACTCGTGTGGGTGTGTGTGAGTGTGTGTGGTTTCTGCCGTGTTTGGGTTGCGTGCGGATTTGTGTGGTATCGGAGGGAGGGGTGTTTTAAAGGTAAGAATATCTTGCTGTCGTTTACTAGTCATTCCCTGAGAGTCCTGACAGAATCGGGCCAGGCTGTCTCCTCACAGAAAACCACCATGCTGTTGGAAGACAAGCCTGAAGAAAATCAATTCACTCCTGGCACAGATAAGCTGTATTGTATGGGCCGCCACAAAGGCTGCGGCTCGTTTAGCATCGGCGGCTAATCTCCTCAAAGCTGCCCTGCCTTTCACTGGAGAGGAGGCAACAGGCAAGAAAATACATCATATTACTGCCCAAAATCTCTCTCTCTCTCTTTCTCTCTCTCTCTCTCTCTCTCTCTCTCTCTCTCTCTCTCTCTCTCTCTCTCTCTCTCTCTCTCTCTCTCTCTGCTGTAGCTTTCATCACCGTGGCTTAGGCATGGCAACGACCTATTTCATATATATTTATTTATTTGGGGTTTTTTATAGTGTTATCACTTTTTATTCTCCTTTGCCGTATTCTTAAGCATATTTTGATTTAAACCTGAATCACATTGCAGATAGTCAGTGTAATGGACAGCTCTTTCCCCAGGGATTTCGAATCCACCGTTTTTCATTCAGACTCAGGTATATTTTGGGCTTTTTGGTGAAGCCCTGAATGTTTTTTCAGTCCCGCCAAGCTGCAAATCTTCACCTCTCCAGAAGCTGTCACGTCCTCTCTGGTCAGGGCCGTCTCTTGGAAACTTGACAAAAAAATCTCCCTGCATACTGCAGACTGAGGTGATGATGTTGAAATGGCAGCCGACCCCCCCCTAACACAAACATCCACACAGGTCATCCATAATTGACCCCAATTACAAGTGAGCCGGGCGGGTGAGTGCCGGGTGCGGGGGGTGGGGGGAGCTCTGATCTGGGCCCTCCTCACTCCCAGCAGGGCCTGGTGTGCTCCACTTCCTCATGGATATTTCCTCCAGGGCAGCTGGTGAAGGCTTGAGTCCATCTCACTCTCTCTCTCTCACACACACACACACAAACTTGCTGTGTAATGATTGATGTGAGCTGCATGGCTGAGTGAAGAAAGGGCTACCAAGTGATGCAGACGGGCCCGGCCTGTCCGTGCTTCTCAGGCCGTTCGCTTTGCCATAAATGGAAATCAAAGTGGTGTGGTACAGCGTCCGGAGCTCCAGACGGACTCTCACCAGCGCCGATGCCCGAGTGAGCGTGCAGGTAGGCCACGTCCGCTCGGTCGGCTCACGTGGCATTCAAAGCGCTCTCCCGGTTCTCGTGTTCTCCATAGGCTGCAGCACTGGTCTGTCAAATCCTCTCTCTGCTCCCGATAATGAATGCTAAAAAAACAAAAACCCCTCACCCTTCTCTGTAGCGTCAGAGAACAGAAAAACAGGCCTGTTTACTCAGCTAATACATCCTAGAGCATTTCCATCACACACTGGGCAGACTTAAAGTAGCAGTGCCAGACTTGGGTTAGATTTTGCTTTTCTGTGTTGTAATGAAAACCATTACGCGGGAATGAGGAGGCTGACCTCGGGTGACCTCGGGTGAAGACACTTCCTTAGGACCCCATAGAGTCCCTGCCCGGCAACCACGACCACGCCCCAGGGTCGCGTTTGGGTCTCTTTTGTCTTTGAAATTGATTTGGAAATGGGTGGAGAGACATAATCTTGTAGGTCTCTTTCCAAATGTGAAATATCTGTAACAAATCAAATATGACTGTTGACATATTCCATACACAGGTAACACATTTTTTTTAATGACAAAATTCTGCTGTATGTGTTTGTAAAATATGAGTGTATTTACACACACCGTGTATTTCTAGAATGTTTCATTTGCGATGGGACAGTGTGGTGCTCACGGACTCATTTTGTGTCCCCAGTACTGGTACGAGGGGAACGAGATGAACAACCTGCCTGTGCACTTCTCCATCGTCTGGGACGGCGACTTCCCTATCGACAAACCCCCGTCCATGAGAGGTGAGGCGTCCGCCTGCAGTGTGTCACGTGACAGCTCTCCACCAAACGGCTGGTGTGTAGTGGACCCGCGCTACACCCTATAGCACTCTGCCCCCAACTCTCCAGCCTCCATCTAATTAAGCTGTTTAACTAGAGTCAGGAAGGCCCCAGAGATGTTCATCCAGCAGTGTTCAGAGGAGGAAAAACGTTGATTACACACTAGACCTGCAGGAGTGGAGGCTCAGTGCAGCCACACTGTCCTAGAATATGTCTACTGTGCTCTGACTGAACAAAGGATCATCCCCCCCGGGCAACGTGTTAGGCCCCCTAGTGGTAGGGTGGAGCAGGTGAGTGTGGACTTAAAGCACCACTTCCCTCTCCATGTTCATAGTTTATTCAGTGCTCCAGCCCTTTTCCAGTGCAGAGATGTGTTGCGATTGGGTGGGTCTCGATGCATCTTTAATGTATATAAGATTTCTCCATCTACTAAGGCACCTGCGGGGACTGAAGATTCCCGCCCATCCTACGTGGAGTATTTTATTGATGGCTTGGTGCTTTGGGTCTATTTTTGTTTTTCATGCCTTTATTTTACTGCGGAAGATGGCTGAGTGTGTCCTTCACCCTCAGTGTGTAGCGCTGGGTGTTGTAGTTTGATGGAATATCAGGGAGGATGGAGCTTCAGTAGCTTTTGACCTTTTGTGTGGAGAGGAGTGAGAAATGAAGAGGGTGTGAAAGATAGAGAGAACGATAGGGATAGAGAGAGGGGGAAAGAGAGAGGGAGAGGGGAAAAAGAGAGAGAGAGAGAGAGAGAGAGAGAGAGAGAGAGAGAGAGAGCTCAATGCGAAAGGCCCACAGTCAGAGACAAAGACTTCCTCCTTCAACAGAAGGTGAGAGTGTGTGTGTGTGTGATAGACTGAGATGAGAGTCAGCAGGAGAGAGTGAGAAGAGAGAGAGGTAGAAAGAAAGTGAAATGTTGAGAGCTGAATTCTTCCCTACGCATGAGGCTTAAAGGGAGGGATGTGTGTGTGTGTGTGTGTGTGTGTGTGTGTGTGTGTGTGTGTGTGTGTGTGTGTGTGTGTGTGTGTGTGTGTTGTTGGTGTGTCCAACAGTCTCCCCCCTCCCTGGCCTCAGCAAGTCAATACCAGAGCAGTCTCTATTGCCCCCCTCACCACAGCTGTGGGATTGGCAAGAAGATGTGTGTGTGTGTGTGTGTGTGTGTGTGTGTGTGTGTGTGTGTGTGTGTGTGTGTGTGTGTGTGTGTGTATGTGTGTGTGTGTATTTGTACTCTATGTGAACAAAAGTGTTGGGACACCTACACATTACACCTACAGGAGCTTGCATGACATCATCCCATCCTAAACCCACAGGCACTAATATGGAGTTGTTTCCCTTTACAGCTGTAACATCCTCCACTCTTCTGGGAAGAATTTCCAGTAGGTTTTATTGTGTCTGTGGGAATTTGTGCATGTTCATCCAGGCGAGCTTCTGAGAGGTCAGACACTGAGGAGAGGACCTCACTCACAGTCTAGTTGTAGTTTATCCCAAATGTATTTGAAGGTGTTGAGGTCGGGGCTCTGAGGGCCATTCAAGTTCTTCCACACCAAACCCAACCTACCACGTCTTTATGGACTTTGCTTTGTGCACTGCAACACAGTCATGCTGGAACAGAAAAGGGCCTCCCCAAACTGCTCCCACAATGTCGGAAGCAGAGAGTTGTCCAAAATGTATATTGAAGCATTCCATCCATTCCATTGGCCTTGTGCTTTGTGATGGAAAGCTTGCGTGCAGCTGCTCGGCCATGGAAACGCCTCCCATGGAAACGCCTCCCATGGAAACGCCTCCCATGGAAACGCCTCCCATGGAAACGCCTCCCATGGAAACGCCTCTCATGGAAACGCCTCCCATGGAAACGCCTCCCAAGGAAACCCCTCCCATGAAGGCACGGGGTGCAGTGTGCTGATGTTAATGCATGATGTTAGGAGTTTTTTTTACACTGCAGTTATTGAGTCAGCAGAGCATTTACAACTTGAACACACACCCTGTTCTGTGACGTGTACGTGGTCTGCCCACGGGGCAGTCATGGCCTGGCGGTTAGAGAACTGGTCTTGTGACTGGAGGGTCGTGGGTTCAATTCCCAGACCTGAGGCCATGACTGAGGTGCCCTTGAGCAAGGCACCTAACCCCAACTGCTACCCGGGCGCCGGGCTAGGGCTGCCCACCGCTCTGGGCACGTGTGATCCACAGCCCCCTAGTAATCACTAGTGTGTGTGTGTGTGTGTGTGTGTGTGTGTGTGTGTGTGTGTTCTAACTGCACAGATGGGTTAAAAGCGGAGGACAAATTTCGATTGTGGTGTAAAAATCACAATTGACAAAATATGGCACATTTCATTTCATTTTCACTTTGTGGCTGAGTCTCTGTTTCTAAATGCATCCACCTTTCAGTAACACCACTCACGGATGATTGTGGAATATCTAAGAGAGGAGAAATCTCACCAAACCAATGGTGGCGTCCTATTACAGTACCATGTTTGAATTCAGTGAGCTCATTAGTGAATTCAGCAAGGTCTTTAGTGAATTCAGTGAGTTATTCAGTGATTAGATTGGTCAGGTGCTTGATTTTACACACTTATCTCACTGGGACTTGAATTCGATAATGAAGAGGTGTATCCTAATACTTTTGTCCATGCAGTGTATGTG